>NW_027189145.1:2561501-2584683 GCF_040958095.1 Procambarus clarkii | reverse complement strand
GTTCGGAGTCCGTGATGGCCGGCGCCGAAAAATTTTTGCTTATATACGCCGTCTCGAGGCGCTTGCTCGAGCGCCATTGGCTGCTCGACTCGCCTACGTCACCCCGTTGCCCCTCCCCTCCTTCCTCTGGCTGCAGCCAACAGGCGGCTCACCTCAATCACTATTATCGCTGATTTTGCTCTATTTTTTGGATTTGTGCAAAAGTCATTTCACAGGGACGTGAAACAGACGAGTAGGCAACTGCAGTTTTGAAAGCGTTGTGAGAAAGCCGTGTCTACTCGACCACAAGCGTAAAGTAAGGGCAGGCAGGAGTTGCAATGCTACTAGTACGTCCGCTTGATGGGATATAGTCGGGAAATCGTGCGGGCATTCGTCAATTCGATTCACACAACTTCAACACCATGACTGGACGCGGCAAGGGAGGCAAGGGACTCGGAAAGGGTGGCGCCAAGCGTCATCGTAAGGTGCTACGTGACAACATCCAGGGCATCACCAAGCCCGCTATTCGTCGCTTAGCTCGTCGTGGCGGCGTGAAGCGTATTTCGGGTCTCATCTACGAAGAGACCCGTGGCGTCCTGAAGGTGTTCCTCGAGAACGTCATCCGTGATGCTGTAACCTACACGGAACACGCCAAGAGGAAGACCGTCACTGCTATGGACGTGGTGTACGCTCTGAAGCGCCAGGGTCGTACCCTCTACGGATTCGGCGGATAAGAGCTTGGCTAATCCATCGATTCCACCCACCACCACCTCAAAACGGGACCTAATTAGGTCCCTATACTTTTTTTACTGAAGGGCTTAATAGACGATAACATAAATTGTTTTGATATCAGCTAGCACATTGGGTCTTATGAAATCTATTTTTTAT
Organism: Procambarus clarkii; assembly: GCF_040958095.1. Taxonomy (NCBI): domain Eukaryota; kingdom Metazoa; phylum Arthropoda; class Malacostraca; order Decapoda; family Cambaridae; genus Procambarus; species Procambarus clarkii. Next base: position 2,583,816 of record NW_027189145.1, on the reverse strand, counting down.
CCTCGCATGCTTAAAGGGACTCTGATTGGGGAGGGAGGGGGGGGGGGGGGAAGGTTTGTTACGTTATATACTAGCAGAGCAGGATCATTGGGGGGGGGGGGGGTGAGGGGAGAGAGAGAGAGAGAGAGAGAGAGAGAGAGAGAGAGATCTTTCCCAACTCTTCCTTTTTACATGAGTGAGCTACCCGTTTTATTCATTTTATCCTTCTCAGAGCTGTTTTGATAGTATCCAAATGATGGTAAATGAAAAGGGAGGACACGAATATCTACCCAGAATTCAGGACTGGCAATCGATATGCATGTTTGAGTGCGAATCTTTTTCTCTCTCAACTTAGGTATACGTTTATGTCGTACCTAAAAGCGAGAACCACACTATTGGGACAAGTATGCAAGGCCCAATTTTCCTAACAAGCACAGTTAATTTTGTTATTTTCGAACATTTCTTTCCAAATTGGTTTATCCAATTAACAGTATTATATTAAGATCATGAATTGCTGGGTTAGGTTAGGTTAGGTTAGCTTAGCTTAGGTTAGGTTAGGTTAGGTTAGGTTAGGTTAGCTTAGCTTGGGTTAGCTTAGGTTAGGTTAGGTTAGCTTAGCTTGGGTTAGCATAGGTTAGGTTAGGTTTGATTACATTTCTATGTTAGATTTAACTCAAATTCAAAACAATTGCAGTCATTCGGCTTGTTAGTCAACTTGCCTCTAATAGGGGCAATTTGTCTAACAAGACTATTTAGTTTTGTGTGCATATATATATATATATATATATATATATATATATATATATATATATATATATATATATATATATATATATATATATATATATATATATATATATATTATAGCTTCAAGACTCCGAACCAATATAGAAGCATCAAGAGGAAGTGCTTGTGTTATGGGCCAATAGGCCTTCTGCAGTTACTTCCATTCTTATGTTTTTATTCCCATTGGTTCGTGTTTTATCTTGTGTAAATGTCAATCACCTTACCCAAAACTTTGGTACCATATCACCTCACCCATGTGTATATATAAATATATATATATATATATATATATATATAATATATATTATATATATATATATATATATATATATATATATAATATACAGAGTAAATCTACCCCAAAAGTAATGATTTATTTGTCTACAAAACTAAACTCTTTTTGGAATCATATGAGGCCCCTCCACTGAGGGGGGAGGCCTGGATGTTTATTGTCATGTGTATTCATGCTGCTTGCATGTCGTCGTTTATTTTGCCTTTGTTGTTTTCTTGACAGCTTTCTTTGCCTTGGGTGGTTTGGGAGATTTTGAAGCTCTCTTTATTTTGGGCTTTTTGTTCCCAACAACAAGCTGCTGCTGCTGCTGCTTCTTTTTCAAGGCTGTAGGTGGTTTGTTGCTTGTGGCGGCTTTCTTGGGAGTTACCACGGCCTTCTTTGCTGCTGTAGATGGTTTCTTGGTTGTGGTGGCTTTCTTGGGAGTTAGAACGGCCCTCTTCTCTGCTACGGCCAGCTTGAATGATCCACTAGCTCCACTTCCCTTGGTCTGAACAAGAATGCCGTCAGCCACTGCTTTCTTGAGAAATCTTCGGATGTAAATGGCGATCTTGGCAGCCTCGACTTTGTTGTTGGCAACAACGTACTTCTTGATTGCTTGTAGAGACGAGCCCTTACGGTCTTTGAGTGCTGCGACCGCGGCTAGAACCATTTGACTAGTTTTCGGGTGAGCAACCTGGACGCGAGGTTTCCTGGTGGTGGCCACCACAGCAGCAGCAGCCGCAGCCTTCTTGGTAGGCTTTGCTTCTACCATGATGATGATGAGATAACCAAGGTGATGAGAGACGCTCAGACAGTCACGGGGGAATGATGCTGCCGCCGCTTGAGCCGAACCTATTTATGTGCCGGCACGGTACAGAAGCTGCAACCTGGCAACTCGTCCACCAATCACGATGGTTGGTTTTACGGCTCCGAAACCTGGATCCCATATCTTCTCTAAAATAGAAGCATTTGTTCATGTTCTTTGTAAAAGTATCATAAAGCAGGACAGATGAGACAAATATCATAAAAACTGAAGAGCAGATGAGCACACACATGTTTGTATTACAAAAGAAAATCCACAAATTCATTAGAAATTGGCAGGGCAGGCTGAGGAAGTAGGTAGATGTAAAATGTCTGTAAATGGCGAAAGAACATAAACCCAAGACTGAATAAACGATGTTAAATATCCATGCCAAGGAGACAAAAATATGTTAGGATACAATTACCATTAAGACACCACAAGCAGGTCCGTATCCTGCCGCGATGACTTAAAAGAGTTGGTTATTAGCCACAATGTGTAGGCAGTCTCATGCCAACGGCCATACCACGTTGAGAACACCGCTTCTCGTCCGATCAGCGAAGTTAAGCAACGTTGGGTTTGGTTAGTACTTGGATGGGTGACCGCCTGGGAACACCAAATGCTGTTGGCAATAATGTTTTTTGTTTTGTTTTGTTTTGTTTCGTTTGTTTTTGTTTGAATGGCTGGCTCCACGGGAAATTCACGGAGTTGTGTGGAATAAGGCCTGGTAAAATGAATTAATATGTATGTCATGTTTAAAACAAACTCGCTTAATATAGATATTGTGTGAGGCTTTATACAAAAACAAACAACCAAAACAAAACATGTTGTATATATATATAGCTTAATCCGGGTTTGAACTCGCAACTCCAAGAATACGCATCACTTATATACACTTTACCACTGGACCACTGCTGCAGGACACAAGCTTGATGCTGAGGTATCAATTTAATGACGTAAATGCCATTTCCACAAATAAATGATAATTAAAAAGTATTTGTATGTACAAATCTTTTCTGTTTAAAAGGCTACAATATCAGTTACTGATATAATTTGTGTTAATGTTTCTATACCCACAAGAAGGCATATTTTTGCTTATATGTAAAGGGTACGGAGAACGAATCCACAGACCATCATTCCCCTCCCCTTCCCTCCCCCCCCCCCCCCCCCAACTCCCACCTACTACCACCACCACCACCACCACCAATCACCACCAATCACCACCAATCACCACCAATCACCACCAATCACCACCACCACATCTAACCGAAAACCCCCTAACACATCAACCCTCCCCCCAATCAACAGGCGAAATAATAACCCTCAAATGCCTGCCTGCCTGCCTGCCTGCAAGCCAATACTAACGGTCTTCTCAGAAAGAAAATCTCTTTGTATCTGTATTACTTGATGAAATGTATGATTCTAATAATGAAAATAAATTTTGATGTCGGTTGTATGAGCATAATGACCAATATGCACATGATATGAATGAATTAAATAGTGTAGTTTTAAGTAATTAGGTTGTAGACACATTAAGCGGATATGATATTTGACGCGTCCAGAACTGGTGATTTTTGGTTTAGTTTTAAATGCACCACCACCACCACCACCACCATTGCTTCCCCAGAGCCTAATTAAGGACCGGTAAAAGGAGTCAATATGTATGTCATCTATAAAACCAAAGAATGAATAAAAAAACACACACACAAACCTACATAATAGTATTAGGAAGATTGTATGGCAAAAAAAAAAAAGTATTATTCCCATTGGGTCGTTTGAACTCGCGACTTCCAAAATACCAGCCACACACCTTACCACCCAGCCACCATAGAGTTGGTATAATTGTGCAACTTTAGTTATAAAAGTAAAGTTCTTATTGTCTCAAATCTTATTGTCTGTTCTATGAAAAGGCATGATGTAAATTATGTATTTTTTGAATGATTGAATTGTAGGCACATTAAGCGGATTCGATATTTGATATATCCAGAAAAGGTGATTTCTGTTCAGTTTTAAAATGCATCACCGTTAACGCTAAAGGACTGGTAAAACGACTCGATGTTTGTCATTTTTAAAATAAACACTAAAACTAGGCCCTTAACATATATAATGTTTGAATATAAATTGAATGCATATAAATACAAAGTGGGAGTGGCTGGCTGGCTGGCTGGCTGGCTGGCTGGCTGGCTGGCTGCCTGCCTGCCTGCCTGCCTGCCTGCCTGCCTGCCTGCCTGGCTGGCTGGCTGGCTGGCTGGCTGGCTGGCTGGCTGGCTGGCTGGCTGGCTGGCTGGCTGGCTGGCTGGCTGGCTGGCTGCCTGCCTGCCTGCCTGCCGCCCGCCCGCCCGCCCGCCCGCCCGCCCGCCTGCTTGCCTTGCCTTGCCTTGCCTTGCCTTGCCTGTCCTGTCCTGTTATTGCCTTGCCTTGCCTTGCCTTGCCTTGCCTTGCCCTGCCCTGCCCTGCCTTGGCTGCAGCTGGCTGGCTGGCCGTAAATCAACTCTTAACAACACCATACCACACCACACCATCACTCATCACCCATCACCCACCACCGGCCCCAGTCTCCCAGCCTCTCTTATATACCCGAGCAGGCCCTTTAAATTATTTGAATTGTTGCACTTCGGCCAATGGCAGGCACGATCGCTGCTGCTCAAACATATTCTGGTTCACAAGTATTATAATATATTATATTATATTATATTATATATATATATATATATATATATATATATATATATATATATATATATATATATATATATATATATATATATATATATATATATTCATGAAACACATTAAAACCTTGATCATTTATTCATTCATTACGTCTAGTGAAGAATTGCTTTTGTTCATTTGTATGATTAAAAATTAATATAATATGAATTCCTCGCTTAAAGTAAAATATAAAATATATATTGGATTTATATGATTGGTTAATATTCCAAGTGATGCTGAATATCCCCTATAATTTTGTTTTGTTTGTTTGTTATGTACACATTCCAAATGAAATCAATATAAATGTTATTATTAATGTTTGAAAGTTGATTGTCTACTTGAATCTCTCTATTAAAGTGTGTGTGGCTCCGGATGGAGCCTGGTTATGGTATTTGTCGTGGTGGGTGGCAGAAGTGCTTACTTCTTCTCTGTCTTCTTTGGCAAAAGAACTGCCTGAATGTTTGGAAGAACACCTCCCTGTGCAATGGTTACGCCAGACAGAAGTTTGTTGAGTTCTTCGTCGTTGCGGATGGCCAACTGCAAGTGACGTGGGATGATACGGGTCTTCTTGTTGTCACGTGCGGCATTACCGGCGAGCTCCAGAACTTCGGCAGCGAGGTATTCCATGACGGCTGCCAGGTAGACAGGAGCGCCAGCACCGACGCGTTCGGCGTAGTTGCCCTTACGCAGCAGACGGTGAATTCTGCCCACGGGGAACTGAAGTCCGGCCCTGCTGGAGCGAGACTTTGACTTGCCCTTCACTTTGCCTCCCTTGCCGCGTCCTGACATTGCTGCTGCTGTTGTGGGTTTGTGGTGTTTTATGCCGCCCCGCAGATCGAGCTTCGTGTTATATACCCCGCTCAGGATCAAGGGAGCCCGCCACTGACCAATCAGCGCGCTCCGCCACGCGACCCGCTCTGAGCTGAGTCGCGAGCGGGATATAAAAGGAAAGCTCGCCTCGCGCAAAAGTTCATTATTGTATCGCAACGCCAGCCAGCACGAGCATCATCATGCCACCCAAGGCATCTGGAAAGGCTGCCAAGAAGGCCGGAAAGGCCCAGAAGGCCATTGCCAAGGGCGATAAGAAAAAGAAGCGCAGGAGGAAGGAGAGCTACAGCATCTACATCTACAAAGTGCTGAAGCAGGTCCACCCCGACACTGGTATCTCTTCCAAAGCCATGTCGATCATGAACTCGTTCGTGAACGACATCTTCGAGCGCATCGCCGCCGAGGCTTCTCGCCTGGCCCACTACAACAAGCGTTCCACCATTACCAGTCGGGAGATCCAGACGGCTGTAAGGCTCCTGTTGCCCGGAGAACTGGCCAAGCACGCCGTCTCTGAGGGCACTAAGGCCGTCACCAAGTACACCTCCTCCAAGTAAACGGCTTACTTACTGCCCTGTGGTGGTGGCTTGGCCTCAAACCAACAAACTCGGCTCCATTGGAGCCACACTTTAATTTCTAAAGAGATTGTGAGTGTTAGACACCAATACTATTATAACAAAAACCTCTGTCACTGAAAGCAAATAGCTATAAAATGAGAATATTTATGAAACTGTCTGTGTGTGTTTCTCTCTCTCAGTCTCTGTCTGTCTGTCTGTCTGTCTGTCTCTGTCTTGTCTGTCTCTGTCTTGTCTGTCTGTCTGTCTGTCTGTGTCTCTCTCTCTCTCTCTCTCTCTCTCTCTCTCTCTCTTCTCTCTCTCTCTCTCTCTCTCTCTCTCTCTCTCTCTCTCTCTCTCTCTCTCTCTCTCTCAACACATATAAGCACTCGGTATCTTTTTTTTTTTCTAGAGATTAGAGATTCATTGTTATGTTCCACATTAGGATTACTATGCAGGCCACCCTCTTAGGTTTGAAAATGTCAAGAAAACGGTTAATTTAAAATGTCATCTCCTAACTTAACAGATTAAGCCAGAGGACCGAAAACAGAATAAAACAGGACTGGACAGTATGTCACTTATACAAGCTGCTTTTATTTCTAGTACAGTATGACAATTTTTATTTTGGGGGGGGGGGGGGGGGGGTGGGTGATCCTTGACAGTGCATAAGAGCGAAAAGCGACGGCGTTTTGTTTGTAAGAGAACAGGTTGTACTACAAATGACTTGATTTATTGATATCACGTGTATGTATGACACCTAAATTAGTGTATTTGTTTATTTATTTATTTATTTATTATATGTGTAGATGAAGGTTAATTCATATGACTGATGCTAGGAATGTCTGAAATCTCCTTAGAAGGATATTTTGGCCCTGAGAAGGGCCGAGTTTGGTGTATACTAGGGTGGTCGATTTAGCTTATGCACGCTCTCCACGGATACGGCGAGCAAGCTGAATGTCCTTTGGCATGATGGTGACACGCTTGGCGTGGATGGCACAGAGGTTAGTGTCCTCGAAGAGACCGACCAGGTAAGCCTCGGATGCCTCCTGTAAAGCCATGACGGCAGACGACTGGAAGCGAAGATCGGTCTTGAAGTCCTGGGCAATCTCGCGCACCAGACGCTGGAAGGGAAGTTTCCTGATGAGCAACTCGGTGCTCTTCTGGTAACGACGGATCTCACGCAGGGCGACCGTTCCGGGCCTGTAACGGTGAGGCTTCTTCACACCCCCTGTGGCAGGAGCAGACTTGCGTGCTGCCTTGGTGGCCAGCTGCTTACGAGGAGCCTTGCCTCCCGTGGACTTGCGAGCAGTCTGCTTGGTGCGAGCCATGGTGAACAACTGTGGTTTGTGATGGCCGGCGCCGAAAAATTTTTGCTTATATACGCCGTCTCGAGGCGCTTGCTCGAGCGCCATTGGCTGCTCGACTCGCCTACGTCACCCCGTTGCCCCTCCCCTCCTTCCTCTGGCTGCAGCCAACAGGCGGCTCACCTCAATCACTATTATCGCTGATTTTGCTCTATTTTTTGGATTTGTGCAAAAGTCATTTCACAGGGACGTGAAACAGACGAGTAGGCAACTGCAGTTTTGAAAGCGTTGTGAGAAAGCCGTGTCTACTCGACCACAAGCGTAAAGTAAGGGCAGGCAGGAGTTGCAATGCTACTAGTACGTCCGCTTGATGGGATATAGTCGGGAAATCGTGCGGGCATTCGTCAATTCGATTCACACAACTTCAACACCATGACTGGACGCGGCAAGGGAGGCAAGGGACTCGGAAAGGGTGGCGCCAAGCGTCATCGTAAGGTGCTACGTGACAACATCCAGGGCATCACCAAGCCCGCTATTCGTCGCTTAGCTCGTCGTGGCGGCGTGAAGCGTATTTCGGGTCTCATCTACGAAGAGACCCGTGGCGTCCTGAAGGTGTTCCTCGAGAACGTCATCCGTGATGCTGTAACCTACACGGAACACGCCAAGAGGAAGACCGTCACTGCTATGGACGTGGTGTACGCTCTGAAGCGCCAGGGTCGTACCCTCTACGGATTCGGCGGATAAGAGCTTGGCTAATCCATCGATTCCACCCACCACCACCTCAAAACGGGACCTAATTAGGTCCCTATACTTTTTTTACTGAAGGGCTTAATAGACGATAACATAAATTGTTTTGATATCAGCTAGCACATTGGGTCTTATGAAATCTATTTTTTATCCTCGCATGCTTAAAGGGACTCTGATTGGGGAGGGAGGGGGGGGGGGGGGGGAAGGTTTGTTACGTTATATACTAGCAGAGCAGGATCATTGGTGGGGGGGGGGGGGGGTGAGGGGGAGAGAGAGAGAGAGAGAGAGAGAGAGAGAGAGAGAGAGATCTTTCCCAACTCTTCCTTTTTACATGAGTGAGCTACCCGTTTTATTCATTTTATCCTTCTCAGAGCTGTTTTGATAGTATCCAAATGATGGTAAATGAAAAGGGAGGACACGAATATCTACCCAGAATTCAGGACTGGCAATCGATATGCATGTTTGAGTGCGAATCTTTTTCTCTCTCAACTTAGGTATACGTTTATGTCGTACCTAAAAGCGAGAACCACACTATTGGGACAAGTATGCAAGGCCCAATTTTCCTAACAAGCACAGTTAATTTTGTTATTTTCGAACATTTCTTTCCAAATTGGTTTATCCAATTAACAGTATTATATTAAGATCATGAATTGCTGGGTTAGGTTAGGTTAGGTTAGCTTAGCTTAGGTTAGGTTAGGTTAGGTTAGGTTAGGTTAGGTTAGCTTAGCTTGGGTTAGCTTAGGTTAGGTTAGGTTAGCTTAGCTTGGGTTAGCATAGGTTAGGTTAGGTTTGATTACATTTCTATGTTAGATTTAACTCAAATTCAAAACAATTGCAGTCATTCGGCTTGTTAGTCAACTTGCCTCTAATAGGGGCAATTTGTCTAACAAGACTATTTAGTTTTGTGTGCATATATATATATATATATATATATATATATATATATATATATATATATATATATATATATATATATATATATATATATATATATATATATTATAGCTTCAAGACTCCGAACCAATATAGAAGCATCAAGAGGAAGTGCTTGTGTTATGGGCCAATAGGCCTTCTGCAGTTACTTCCATTCTTATGTTTTTATTCCCATTGGTTCGTGTTTTATCTTGTGTAAATGTCAATCACCTTACCCAAAACTTTGGTACCATATCACCTCACCCATGTGTATATATAAATATATATATATATATATATATATATTATATATATATATATATATATATATATATATATATATATAATATACAGAGTAAATCTACCCCAAAAGTAATGATTTATTTGTCTACAAAACTAAACTCTTTTTGGAATCATATGAGGCCCCTCCACTGAGGGGGGAGGCCTGGATGTTTATTGTCATGTGTATTCATGCTGCTTGCATGTCGTCGTTTATTTTGCCTTTGTTGTTTTCTTGACAGCTTTCTTTGCCTTGGGTGGTTTGGGAGATTTTGAAGCTCTCTTTATTTTGGGCTTTTTGTTCCCAACAACAAGCTGCTGCTGCTGCTGCTTCTTTTTCAAGGCTGTAGGTGGTTTGTTGCTTGTGGCGGCTTTCTTGGGAGTTACCACGGCCTTCTTTGCTGCTGTAGATGGTTTCTTGGTTGTGGTGGCTTTCTTGGGAGTTAGAACGGCCCTCTTCTCTGCTACGGCCAGCTTGAATGATCCACTAGCTCCACTTCCCTTGGTCTGAACAAGAATGCCGTCAGCCACTGCTTTCTTGAGAAATCTTCGGATGTAAATGGCGATCTTGGCAGCCTCGACTTTGTTGTTGGCAACAACGTACTTCTTGATTGCTTGTAGAGACGAGCCCTTACGGTCTTTGAGTGCTGCGACCGCGGCTAGAACCATTTGACTAGTTTTCGGGTGAGCAACCTGGACGCGAGGTTTCCTGGTGGTGGCCACCACAGCAGCAGCAGCCGCAGCCTTCTTGGTAGGCTTTGCTTCTACCATGATGATGATGAGATAACCAAGGTGATGAGAGACGCTCAGACAGTCACGGGGGAATGATGCTGCCGCCGCTTGAGCCGAACCTATTTATGTGCCGGCACGGTACAGAAGCTGCAACCTGGCAACTCGTCCACCAATCACGACGGTTGGTTTTACGGCTCCGAAACCTGGATCCCATATCTTCTCTAAAATAGAAGCATTTGTTCATGTTCTTTGTAAAAGTATCATAAAGCAGGACAGATGAGACAAATATCATAAAAACTGAAGAGCAGATGAGCACACACATGTTTGTATTACAAAAGAAAATCCACAAATTCATTAGAAATTGGCAGGGCAGGCTGAGGAAGTAGGTAGATGTAAAATGTCTGTAAATGGCGAAAGAACATAAACCCAAGACTGAATAAACGATGTTAAATATCCATGCCAAGGAGACAAAAATATGTTAGGATACAATTACCATTAAGACACCACAAGCAGGTCCGTATCCTGCCGCGATGACTTAAAAGAGTTGGTTATTAGCCACAATGTGTAGGCAGTCTCATGCCAACGGCCATACCACGTTGAGAACACCGCTTCTCGTCCGATCAGCGAAGTTAAGCAACGTTGGGTTTGGTTAGTACTTGGATGGGTGACCGCCTGGGAACACCAAATGCTGTTGGCAATAATGTTTTTTGTTTTGTTTTGTTTTGTTTCGTTTGTTTTTGTTTGAATGGCTGGCTCCACGGGAAATTCACGGAGTTGTGTGGAATAAGGCCTGGTAAAATGAATTAATATGTATGTCATGTTTAAAACAAACTCGCTTAATATAGATATTGTGTGAGGCTTTATACAAAAACAAACAACCAAAACAAAACATGTTGTATATATATATAGCTTAATCCGGGTTTGAACTCGCAACTCCAAGAATACGCATCACTTATATACACTTTACCACTGGACCACTGCTGCAGGACACAAGCTTGATGCTGAGGTATCAATTTAATGACGTAAATGCCATTTCCACAAATAAATGATAATTAAAAAGTATTTGTATGTACAAATCTTTTCTGTTTAAAAGGCTACAATATCAGTTACTGATATAATTTGTGTTAATGTTTCTATACCCACAAGAAGGCATATTTTTGCTTATATGTAAAGGGTACGGAGAACGAATCCACAGACCATCATTCCCCTCCCCTTCCCCCCCCCCCCCCCCCCCCAACTCCCACCTACTACCACCACCACCACCACCACCAATCACCACCAATCACCACCAATCACCACCAATCACCACCAATCACCACCACCACATCTAACCGAAAACCCCCTAACACATCAACCCTCCCCCCAATCAACAGGCGAAATAATAACCCTCAAATGCCTGCCTGCCTGCCTGCCTGCAAGCCAATACTAACGGTCTTCTCAGAAAGAAAATCTCTTTGTATCTGTATTACTTGATGAAATGTATGATTCTAATAATGAAAATAAATTTTGATGTCGGTTGTATGAGCATAATGACCAATATGCACATGATATGAATGAATTAAATAGTGTAGTTTTAAGTAATTAGGTTGTAGACACATTAAGCGGATATGATATTTGACGCGTCCAGAACTGGTGATTTTTGGTTTAGTTTTAAATGCACCACCACCACCACCACCACCATTGCTTCCCCAGAGCCTAATTAAGGACCGGTAAAAGGAGTCAATATGTATGTCATCTATAAAACCAAAGAATGAATAAAAAAACACACACACAAACCTACATAATAGTATTAGGAAGATTGTATGGCAAAAAAAAAAAAGTATTATTCCCATTGGGTCGTTTGAACTCGCGACTTCCAAAATACCAGCCACACACCTTACCACCCAGCCACCATAGAGTTGGTATAATTGTGCAACTTTAGTTATAAAAGTAAAGTTCTTATTGTCTCAAATCTTATTGTCTGTTCTATGAAAAGGCATGATGTAAATTATGTATTTTTTGAATGATTGAATTGTAGGCACATTAAGCGGATTCGATATTTGATATATCCAGAAAAGGTGATTTCTGTTCAGTTTTAAAATGCATCACCGTTAACGCTAAAGGACTGGTAAAACGACTCGATGTTTGTCATTTTTAAAATAAACACTAAAACTAGGCCCTTAACATATATAATGTTTGAATATAAATTGAATGCATATAAATACAAAGTGGGAGTGGCTGGCTGGCTGGCTGGCTGGCTGGCTGGCTGGGGCTGGCTGCTGCCTGCCTGCCTGCCTGCCTGCCTGCCTGCCTGCCTGCTGGCTGGCTGGCTGGCTGGCTGGCTGGCTGGCTGGCTGGCTGGCTGGCTGGCTGGCTGGCTGGCTGGCTGGCTGGCTGGCTGCCTGCCTGCCTGCCCGCCCGCCCGCCCGCCCGCCCGCCCGCCCGCCTGCTTGCCTTGCCTTGCCTTGCCTTGCCTTGCCTGTCCTGTCCTGTTATTGCCTTGCCTTGCCTTGCCTTGCCTTGCCTTGCCTTGCCCTGCCCTGCCCTGCCTTGGCTGCAGCTGGCTGGCTGGCCGTAAATCAACTCTTAACAACACCATACCACACCACACCATCACTCATCACCCATCACCCACCACCGGCCCCAGTCTCCCAGCCTCTCTTATATACCCGAGCAGGCCCTTTAAATTATTTGAATTGTTGCACTTCGGCCAATGGCAGGCACGATCGCTGCTGCTCAAACATATTCTGGTTCACAAGTATTATAATATATTATATATATTATATTATTATATATATATATATATATATATATATATATATATATTATATATATATATATATAATATATATATATATATATATATATATATATATTCATGAAACACATTAAAACCTTGATCATTTATTCATTCATTACGTCTAGTGAAGAATTGCTTTTGTTCATTTGTATGATTAAAAATTAATATAATATGAATTCCTCGCTTAAAGTAAAATATAAAATATATATTGGATTTATATGATTGGTTAATATTCCAAGTGATGCTGAATATCCCCTATAATTTGTTTTGTTTGTTTGTTATGTACACATTCCAAATGAAATCAATATAAATGTTATTATTAATGTTTGAAAGTTGATTGTCTACTTGAATCTCTCTATTAAAGTGTGTGTGGCTCCGGATGGAGCCTGGTTATGGTATTTGTCGTGGTGGGTGGCAGAAGTGCTTACTTCTTCTCTGTCTTCTTTGGCAAAAGAACTGCCTGAATGTTTGGAAGAACACCTCCCTGTGCAATGGTTACGCCAGACAGAAGTTTGTTGAGTTCTTCGTCGTTGCGGATGGCCAACTGCAAGTGACGTGGGATGATACGGGTCTTCTTGTTGTCACGTGCGGCATTACCGGCGAGCTCCAGAACTTCGGCAGCGAGGTATTCCATGACGGCTGCCAGGTAGACAGGAGCGCCAGCACCGACGCGTTCGGCGTAGTTGCCCTTACGCAGCAGACGGTGAATTCTGCCCACGGGGAACTGAAGTCCGGCCCTGCTGGAGCGAGACTTTGACTTGCCCTTCACTTTGCCTCCCTTGCCGCGTCCTGACATTGCTGCTGCTGTTGTGGGTTTGTGGTGTTTTATGCCGCCCCGCAGATCGAGCTTCGTGTTATATACCCCGCTCAGGATCAAGGGAGCCCGCCACTGACCAATCAGCGCGCTCCGCCACGCGACCCGCTCTGAGCTGAGTCGCGAGCGGGATATAAAAGGAAAGCTCGCCTCGCGCAAAAGTTCATTATTGTATCGCAACGCCAGCCAGCACGAGCATCATCATGCCACCCAAGGCATCTGGAAAGGCTGCCAAGAAGGCCGGAAAGGCCCAGAAGGCCATTGCCAAGGGCGATAAGAAAAAGAAGCGCAGGAGGAAGGAGAGCTACAGCATCTACATCTACAAAGTGCTGAAGCAGGTCCACCCCGACACTGGTATCTCTTCCAAAGCCATGTCGATCATGAACTCGTTCGTGAACGACATCTTCGAGCGCATCGCCGCCGAGGCTTCTCGCCTGGCCCACTACAACAAGCGTTCCACCATTACCAGTCGGGAGATCCAGACGGCTGTAAGGCTCCTGTTGCCCGGAGAACTGGCCAAGCACGCCGTCTCTGAGGGCACTAAGGCCGTCACCAAGTACACCTCCTCCAAGTAAACGGCTTACTTACTGCCCTGTGGTGGTGGCTTGGCCTCAAACCAACAAACTCGGCTCCATTGGAGCCACACTTTAATTTCTAAAGAGATTGTGAGTGTTAGACACCAATACTATTATAACAAAAACCTCTGTCACTGAAAGCAAATAGCTATAAAATGAGAATATTTATGAAACTGTCTGTGTGTGTTTCTCTCTCTCAGTCTCTGTCTGTCTGTCTGTCTGTCTGTCTCTGTCTTGTCTGTCTCTGTCTTGTCTGTCTGTCTGTCTGTCTGTGTCTCTCTCTCTCTCTCTCTCTCTCTCTCTCTCTCTCTCTCTCTCTCTCTCTCTCTCTCTCTCTCTCTCTCTCTCTCTCTCTCTCTCTCTCTCTCTCTCTCTCAACACATATAAGCACTCGGTATCTTTTTTTTTTCTAGAGATTAGAGATTCATTGTTATGTTCCACATTAGGATTACTATGCAGGCCACCCTCTTAGGTTTGAAAATGTCAAGAAAACGGTTAATTTAAAATGTCATCTCCTAACTTAACAGATTAAGCCAGAGGACCGAAAACAGAATAAAACAGGACTGGACAGTATGTCACTTATACAAGCTGCTTTTATTTCTAGTACAGTATGACAATTTTTATTTGGGGGGGGGGGGGGGGGGTGGGTGATCCTTGACAGTGCATAAGAGCGAAAAGCGACGGCGTTTTGTTTGTAAGAGAACAGGTTGTACTACAAATGACTTGATTTATTGATATCACGTGTATGTATGACACCTAAATTAGTGTATTTGTTTATTTATTTATTTATTTATTATATGTGTAGATGAAGGTTAATTCATATGACTGATGCTAGGAATGTCTGAAATCTCCTTAGAAGGATATTTTGGCCCTGAGAAGGGCCGAGTTTGGTGTATACTAGGGTGGTCGATTTAGCTTATGCACGCTCTCCACGGATACGGCGAGCAAGCTGAATGTCCTTTGGCATGATGGTGACACGCTTGGCGTGGATGGCACAGAGGTTAGTGTCCTCGAAGAGACCGACCAGGTAAGCCTCGGATGCCTCCTGTAAAGCCATGACGGCAGACGACTGGAAGCGAAGATCGGTCTTGAAGTCCTGGGCAATCTCGCGCACCAGACGCTGGAAGGGAAGTTTCCTGATGAGCAACTCGGTGCTCTTCTGGTAACGACGGATCTCACGCAGGGCGACCGTTCCGGGCCTGTAACGGTGAGGCTTCTTCACACCCCCTGTGGCAGGAGCAGACTTGCGTGCTGCCTTGGTGGCCAGCTGCTTACGAGGAGCCTTGCCTCCCGTGGACTTGCGAGCAGTCTGCTTGGTGCGAGCCATGGTGAACAACTGTGGTTTGTGATGGCCGGCGCCGAAAAATTTTTGCTTATATACGCCGTCTCGAGGCGCTTGCTCGAGCGCCATTGGCTGCTCGACTCGCCTACGTCACCCCGTTGCCCCTCCCCTCCTTCCTCTGGCTGCAGCCAACAGGCGGCTCACCTCAATCACTATTATCGCTGATTTTGCTCTATTTTTTGGATTTGTGCAAAAGTCATTTCACAGGGACGTGAAACAGACGAGTAGGCAACTGCAGTTTTGAAAGCGTTGTGAGAAAGCCGTGTCTACTCGACCACAAGCGTAAAGTAAGGGCAGGCAGGAGTTGCAATGCTACTAGTACGTCCGCTTGATGGGATATAGTCGGGAAATCGTGCGGGCATTCGTCAATTCGATTCACACAACTTCAACACCATGACTGGACGCGGCAAGGGAGGCAAGGGACTCGGAAAGGGTGGCGCCAAGCGTCATCGTAAGGTGCTACGTGACAACATCCAGGGCATCACCAAGCCCGCTATTCGTCGCTTAGCTCGTCGTGGCGGCGTGAAGCGTATTTCGGGTCTCATCTACGAAGAGACCCGTGGCGTCCTGAAGGTGTTCCTCGAGAACGTCATCCGTGATGCTGTAACCTACACGGAACACGCCAAGAGGAAGACCGTCACTGCTATGGACGTGGTGTACGCTCTGAAGCGCCAGGGTCGTACCCTCTACGGATTCGGCGGATAAGAGCTTGGCTAATCCATCGATTCCACCCACCACCACCTCAAAACGGGACCTAATTAGGTCCCTATACTTTTTTTACTGAAGGGCTTAATAGACGATAACATAAATTGTTTTGATATCAGCTAGCACATTGGGTCTTATGAAATCTATTTTTTATCCTCGCATGCTTAAAGGGACTCTGATTGGGGAGGGGGGGGGGGGGGGGGAAGGTTTGTTACGTTATATACTAGCAGAGCAGGATCATTGGTGGGGGGGGGGGGGGTGAGGGGAGAGAGAGAGAGAGAGAGAGAGAGAGAGAGAGAGAGAGAGAGATCTTTCCCAACTCTTCCTTTTTACATGAGTGAGCTACCCGTTTTATTCATTTTATCCTTCTCAGAGCTGTTTTGATAGTATCCAAATGATGGTAAATGAAAAGGGAGGACACGAATATCTACCCAGAATTCAGGACTGGCAATCGATATGCATGTTTGAGTGCGAATCTTTTTCTCTCTCAACTTAGGTATACGTTTATGTCGTACCTAAAAGCGAGAACCACACTATTGGGACAAGTATGCAAGGCCCAATTTTCCTAACAAGCACAGTTAATTTTGTTATTTTCGAACATTTCTTTCCAAATTGGTTTATCCAATTAACAGTATTATATTAAGATCATGAATTGCTGGGTTAGGTTAGGTTAGGTTAGCTTAGCTTAGGTTAGGTTAGGTTAGGTTAGGTTAGGTTAGGTTAGCTTAGCTTGGGTTAGCTTAGGTTAGGTTAGGTTAGCTTAGCTTGGGTTAGCATAGGTTAGGTTAGGTTTGATTACATTTCTATGTTAGATTTAACTCAAATTCAAAACAATTGCAGTCATTCGGCTTGTTAGTCAACTTGCCTCTAATAGGGGCAATTTGTCTAACAAGACTATTTAGTTTTGTGTGCATATATATATATATATATATATATATATATATATATATATATATATATATATATATATATATATATATATATATATATATATATATTATAGCTTCAAGACTCCGAACCAATATAGAAGCATCAAGAGGAAGTGCTTGTGTTATGGGCCAATAGGCCTTCTGCAGTTACTTCCATTCTTATGTTTTTATTCCCATTGGTTCGTGTTTTATCTTGTGTAAATGTCAATCACCTTACCCAAAACTTTGGTACCATATCACCTCACCCATGTGTATATATAAATATATATATATATATATATATATATATATATATATATATATATATATATATATATATATATATATATAATATACAGAGTAAATCTACCCCAAAAGTAATGATTTATTTGTCTACAAAACTAAACTCTTTTTGGAATCATATGAGGCCCCTCCACTGAGGGGGGAGGCCTGGATGTTTATTGTCATGTGTATTCATGCTGCTTGCATGTCGTCGTTTATTTTGCCTTTGTTGTTTTCTTGACAGCTTTCTTTGCCTTGGGTGGTTTGGGAGATTTTGAAGCTCTCTTTATTTTGGGCTTTTTGTTCCCAACAACAAGCTGCTGCTGCTGCTGCTTCTTTTTCAAGGCTGTAGGTGGTTTGTTGCTTGTGGCGGCTTTCTTGGGAGTTACCACGGCCTTCTTTGCTGCTGTAGATGGTTTCTTGGTTGTGGTGGCTTTCTTGGGAGTTAGAACGGCCCTCTTCTCTGCTACGGCCAGCTTGAATGATCCACTAGCTCCACTTCCCTTGGTCTGAACAAGAATGCCGTCAGCCACTGCTTTCTTGAGAAATCTTCGGATGTAAATGGCGATCTTGGCAGCCTCGACTTTGTTGTTGGCAACAACGTACTTCTTGATTGCTTGTAGAGACGAGCCCTTACGGTCTTTGAGTGCTGCGACCGCGGCTAGAACCATTTGACTAGTTTTCGGGTGAGCAACCTGGACGCGAGGTTTCCTGGTGGTGGCCACCACAGCAGCAGCAGCCGCAGCCTTCTTGGTAGGCTTTGCTTCTACCATGATGATGATGAGATAACCAAGGTGATGAGAGACGCTCAGACAGTCACGGGGGAATGATGCTGCCGCCGCTTGAGCCGAACCTATTTATGTGCCGGCACGGTACAGAAGCTGCAACCTGGCAACTCGTCCACCAATCACGACGGTTGGTTTTACGGCTCCGAAACCTGGATCCCATATCTTCTCTAAAATAGAAGCATTTGTTCATGTTCTTTGTAAAAGTATCATAAAGCAGGACAGATGAGACAAATATCATAAAAACTGAAGAGCAGATGAGCACACACATGTTTGTATTACAAAAGAAAATCCACAAATTCATTAGAAATTGGCAGGGCAGGCTGAGGAAGTAGGTAGATGTAAAATGTCTGTAAATGGCGAAAGAACATAAACCCAAGACTGAATAAACGATGTTAAATATCCATGCCAAGGAGACAAAAATATGTTAGGATACAATTACCATTAAGACACCACAAGCAGGTCCGTATCCTGCCGCGATGACTTAAAAGAGTTGGTTATTAGCCACAATGTGTAGGCAGTCTCATGCCAACGGCCATACCACGTTGAGAACACCGCTTCTCGTCCGATCAGCGAAGTTAAGCAACGTTGGGTTTGGTTAGTACTTGGATGGGTGACCGCCTGGGAACACCAAATGCTGTTGGCAATAATGTTTTTTGTTTTGTTTTGTTTTGTTTCGTTTGTTTTTGTTTGAATGGCTGGCTCCACGGGAAATTCACGGAGTTGTGTGGAATAAGGCCTGGTAAAATGAATTAATATGTATGTCATGTTTAAAACAAACTCGCTTAATATAGATATTGTGTGAGGCTTTATACAAAAACAAACAACCAAAACAAAACATGTTGTATATATATATAGCTTAATCCGGGTTTGAACTCGCAACTCCAAGAATACGCATCACTTATATACACTTTACCACTGGACCACTGCTGCAGGACACAAGCTTGATGCTGAGGTATCAATTTAATGACGTAAATGCCATTTCCACAAATAAATGATAATTAAAAAGTATTTGTATGTACAAATCTTTTCTGTTTAAAAGGCTACAATATCAGTTACTGATATAATTTGTGTTAATGTTTCTATACCCACAAGAAGGCATATTTTTGCTTATATGTAAAGGGTACGGAGAACGAATCCACAGACCATCATTCCCCTCCCCTTCCCTCCCCCCCCCCCCCCCCCCCCAACTCCCACCTACTACCACCACCACCACCACCACCAATCACCACCAATCACCACCAATCACCACCAATCACCACCAATCACCACCACCACATCTAACCGAAAACCCCCTAACACATCAACCCTCCCCCCAATCAACAGGCGAAATAATAACCCTCAAATGCCTGCCTGCCTGCCTGCCTGCAAGCCAATACTAACGGTCTTCTCAGAAAGAAAATCTCTTTGTATCTGTATTACTTGATGAAATGTATGATTCTAATAATGAAAATAAATTTTGATGTCGGTTGTATGAGCATAATGACCAATATGCACATGATATGAATGAATTAAATAGTGTAGTTTTAAGTAATTAGGTTGTAGACACATTAAGCGGATATGATATTTGACGCGTCCAGAACTGGTGATTTTTGGTTTAGTTTTAAATGCACCACCACCACCACCACCACCATTGCTTCCCCAGAGCCTAATTAAGGACCGGTAAAAGGAGTCAATATGTATGTCATCTATAAAACCAAAGAATGAATAAAAAAACACACACACAAACCTACATAATAGTATTAGGAAGATTGTATGGCAAAAAAAAAAAAGTATTATTCCCATTGGGTCGTTTGAACTCGCGACTTCCAAAATACCAGCCACACACCTTACCACCCAGCCACCATAGAGTTGGTATAATTGTGCAACTTTAGTTATAAAAGTAAAGTTCTTATTGTCTCAAATCTTATTGTCTGTTCTATGAAAAGGCATGATGTAAATTATGTATTTTTTGAATGATTGAATTGTAGGCACATTAAGCGGATTCGATATTTGATATATCCAGAAAAGGTGATTTCTGTTCAGTTTTAAAATGCATCACCGTTAACGCTAAAGGACTGGTAAAACGACTCGATGTTTGTCATTTTTAAAATAAACACTAAAACTAGGCCCTTAACATATATAATGTTTGAATATAAATTGAATGCATATAAATACAAAGTGGGAGTGGCTGGCTGGCTGGGGCTGGCTGGCTGGCTGGCTGGCTGGCTGCCTGCCTGCCTGCCTGCCTGCCTGCCTGCCTGCCTGCCTGTGGCTGGCTGGCTGGCTGGCTGCTGGCTGGCTGGCTGGCTGGCTGGCTGGCTGGCTGGCTGGCTGGGCTGGCTGGCTGCCTGCCTGCCTGCCTGCCCGCCCGCCCGCCCGCCCGCCCGCCCGCCCGCCTGCTTGCCTTGCCTTGCCTTGCCTTGCCTTGCCTGTCCTGTCCTGTTATTGCCTTGCCTTGCCTTGCCTTGCCTTGCCTTGCCCTGCCCTGCCCTGCCTTGGCTGCAGCTGGCTGGCTGGCCGTAAATCAACTCTTAACAACACCATACCACACCACACCATCACTCATCACCCATCACCCACCACCGGCCCCAGTCTCCCAGCCTCTCTTATATACCCGAGCAGGCCCTTTAAATTATTTGAATTGTTGCACTTCGGCCAATGGCAGGCACGATCGCTGCTGCTCAAACATATTCTGGTTCACAAGTATTATAATATATTATATTATATTATATTATATATATATATATATATATATATATAATATATATATATATATATATATATATATAATATATATAATATATATATATATATATTCATGAAACACATTAAAACCTTGATCATTTATTCATTCATTACGTCTAGTGAAGAATTGCTTTTGTTCATTTGTATGATTAAAAATTAATATAATATGAATTCCTCGCTTAAAGTAAAATATAAAATATATATTGGATTTATATGATTGGTTAATATTCCAAGTGATGCTGAATATCCCCTATAATTTGTTTTTTGTTTGTTTGTATGTACACATTCCAAATGAAATCAATATAAATGTTATTATTAATGTTTGAAAGTTGATTGTCTACTTGAATCTCTCTATTAAAGTGTGTGTGGCTCCGGATGGAGCCTGGTTATGGTATTTGTCGTGGTGGGTGGCAGAAGTGCTTACTTCTTCTCTGTCTTCTTTGGCAAAAGAACTGCCTGAATGTTTGGAAGAACACCTCCCTGTGCAATGGTTACGCCAGACAGAAGTTTGTTGAGTTCTTCGTCGTTGCGGATGGCCAACTGCAAGTGACGTGGGATGATACGGGTCTTCTTGTTGTCACGTGCGGCATTACCGGCGAGCTCCAGAACTTCGGCAGCGAGGTATTCCATGACGGCTGCCAGGTAGACAGGAGCGCCAGCACCGACGCGTTCGGCGTAGTTGCCCTTACGCAGCAGACGGTGAATTCTGCCCACGGGGAACTGAAGTCCGGCCCTGCTGGAGCGAGACTTTGACTTGCCCTTCACTTTGCCTCCCTTGCCGCGTCCTGACATTGCTGCTGCTGTTGTGGGTTTGTGGTGTTTTATGCCGCCCCGCAGATCGAGCTTCGTGTTATATACCCCGCTCAGGATCAAGGGAGCCCGCCACTGACCAATCAGCGCGCTCCGCCACGCGACCCGCTCTGAGCTGAGTCGCGAGCGGGATATAAAAGGAAAGCTCGCCTCGCGCAAAAGTTCATTATTGTATCGCAACGCCAGCCAGCACGAGCATCATCATGCCACCCAAGGCATCTGGAAAGGCTGCCAAGAAGGCCGGAAAGGCCCAGAAGGCCATTGCCAAGGGCGATAAGAAAAAGAAGCGCAGGAGGAAGGAGAGCTACAGCATCTACATCTACAAAGTGCTGAAGCAGGTCCACCCCGACACTGGTATCTCTTCCAAAGCCATGTCGATCATGAACTCGTTCGTGAACGACATCTTCGAGCGCATCGCCGCCGAGGCTTCTCGCCTGGCCCACTACAACAAGCGTTCCACCATTACCAGTCGGGAGATCCAGACGGCTGTAAGGCTCCTGTTGCCCGGAGAACTGGCCAAGCACGCCGTCTCTGAGGGCACTAAGGCCGTCACCAAGTACACCTCCTCCAAGTAAACGGCTTACTTACTGCCCTGTGGTGGTGGCTTGGCCTCAAACCAACAAACTCGGCTCCATTGGAGCCACACTTTAATTTCTAAAGAGATTGTGAGTGTTAGACACCAATATAT